>NC_026738.1:573180-584802 GCF_000210295.1 Trypanosoma brucei gambiense DAL972
TTCTTTGTTTGTTGTTTGTTTGTTTTTTCCCTTCTTTTTTTTTTAAAAAAATATCTTTTATGCATTCGCGCTTTGTGTTTGCGCTATCAGAAGTGAGTATGGGAACTCCGTCTCATATGGCGGCTGTTTTCATTTCTCCTTTCATTTCTTTATTCCCTTTTCAAAACGAAACAAAACAAAAAAAAACATACACAAGTTCAAAAAAAAAAAAAAACCTCCCCAAACAAAACAAAAAAAATGGAAAGAAAAAACGCCCAGACAACTCGCAGAAATCGTCGCGTTCCCGCGTTGGTTGATTGAATCTTTTTGTTTTTGTTTTTGTTTTTGTTTTTCCTCCTTGATTTATTTTATTTTGGTGTTTGTTTGTTTGTTTGCTTGCTTTCATTTTGTTATCACATCACGATAACCGAAAAAAGAAAACAAAAAAAAAAAAGCAACTGCCGGGCCTTTTTGATGACAAGTTGAACTTTTCATTTTTGTTGCGGCACCGTCATCTTTTCACATCCGCGCTGTGTTGTTTGATTGCTTGATTGATTGATTGTTTATTTGATTGTGATTTCTTTTTTTCTCCTCATTTTCTGTTTTTTTTTGTTTTTTTTTTTGTTGTTGTTGTTGTTGGGTTTCAGGTGCCTGACGCCATTCGTGTGCTTCTGTTCAGTTGGTACTATTTGCTGCTTTGTTATTGTTATTATTGTTATTATTATTATTGTTATTATTATACCACTTTCTTTTTTTTTTGTTGTTGTTGTTTTTCCTGTCTATCTTTTCCATTATATAATTCTTAATACTCTGTCGTCACTAATTTTTTTTACTTTCTCTTTTCTTTTCTTTTTTTCTTCTTCTTTATATAATAAAATGAATAAAAAAAAGATTAAAATTTTTTTTTTCCTTTTCACCTTTCTTTTGTTACCTTATGGATCTCCGTGTCGTTTGGCCAAGGGCAAAAGGTGGGACTGCCAGTTTGAAATTCATTAAATTAACGAAAGAAAAAGTTTTTTTTTAAAAAAAAAAGAAAAATGGCGTAACAAAAAAGGAAAATAAAGGAAAAGGGGGGGAAAAGAGAAGAAGTGAAAAAAAAGGGGGAGTGAGTTGAGGGAAAATTTGGGCAAATGAAACGATGAATTAATGAGTGAAGAAGGAGGATGAACAAAAAAAAAAAAAAGAAGAAAAGGAAATGATGGAAATGTGACATTATCTATCAAGTCGCCTCCAAGTTGTGTCGTTTCTTTCTTTTTTCTTTTTTCTTTTCCCCCCTTCCCTCCCCCTTTTAAAAAAAAAAAAATTCGCCTCTCAATTCCCGTCACATTTGCTCTGCGTCTTTCGTTGTCGTTATAATTGTTTTCAGTGATATGTTGCAACCTCCAATTTCATCTTAACTCCTTCTCTCCTTTCCATTTTTGATTAATTTTCTTTTTTCCTTTTTCTTTTTCTTTTACATTTATTCACTCCTATTTGTTTGGACGTATCGTCTTCTCTAAAATCCGGCACCAAAAACCGAAGAAAAAAAAGAAGTGATAAAACGTACAAGGAAGGAGAGAGGACGAAGGGGGAAAAAAAAAGAAAAGAAGGAAAATACATAGCTGGAACGCGCCTCCAAAAGACCGGGGCAAAAAAAAAAAAAAAGAAGCGAAAGACGAGGCGAAGCGAAGAAATAAAGAAAATAGGGACAGCGCGGTCGTAGCATTACGAGATTTATACGAGCGAGAAAATACAATCAGTCAATAACCTCAACGTGGACAAAAGGGGGGAGCAAAGAAAAAAACAACAACAACAACAGCAACGAAGGAATAGAAGATTAAAACCAAATTCAGGCGGCACAAGTTTGAATCAAAGGAAGAATTGGTGGACGAGTTCGCCGTAGTGAAGGGAAACTAAGGGGGGGGAAAAAGAAAACTATATAAAATAGCGAAAAGCCACCGCGCCAAGGAAAGAGGAAAAGGATTTTTAAAAAAATAAAAAGCGGTCAATTCTGGTAACGACAGGAGGAACCAGCTCGATTCAGCGTTTGTTTTCACGGAGTCCACGAATAATGCGCCCCACCGGAGTACGCTGTCTTGCTTCACCCCTCAGCTTAATGAGAGTTACCGGAACCCCCAACACCGGCCCACGTGTGTTGTCGCCTGATGGTACGAAATTTTCATGGGATCCCTACAGCGGTGCATCCGTTGATGGAAGTGAAGTTTTCACCCAGTCACCCCATCTCGCCGCGCAGTTCCCCGGTCACGCGTCTCCTATTCAACTCCCTCCGCCCAATGTGGCGTCGGATGGTGTCTCTTTTGCATCGACACTTAATTGGCAATCTCAAGGGGACGGCGGAGCAGCATATGATTCCTCAGTTGTTGGGTACTGGGAAGAAACCGGTCCCAACCGTGGCGCACTGCGACTTGGTTCCGATGAACAACAACAACAACAACAGCAACAGCAACAACATCAGTTATATCGGACAGGCCCACTCGCGCAAACGTTCTTCCAGACGACCGGCAGCGGTGCACCTCCCTTCGACAACGCCGTTGTTACGCATGGTGATGCTAACTTTAATTCAGGTTTTGGTGTGGTGGCATCGCCGCATCGCCCATCATCGCGAGCGGGACGTTACGGCACTTCACGTGGTGTTTCTTTATCCGCCTCTCGAGGAAGATCTTTTGAATCCACTCCATTATGGGGCCACGGGCAATCCGGAGCCGCAGAGAGAAAGCTTCCATTTAGACGTATGATCCCTCCGCCCGTCCCTTATGAACTTGCATTGCGTCAACTCTCCCGTTCGGGTCTTGCCGATCCCGAAGGGGTTCTCGAAGGAATTCTTCGTCACTGGCACAGGTCTACACAAGTTGCAGTCGGTGTACTTCGTAGCGAAGCTGCTTCTTCAGTTGAGGAAAGTTGCCCGTCCCCTCCTTCAGGAAATGACCGCGAAGCAATAGTCGAATGGGTGACACGTTGCGAGGGATGGTGGCAACAGAATTTCGGAACCCAACCCCGCAGCGGTGCTGACCGGCAAAATGCGGCTCATACGTTTAATGGAAATCGGGGACACAGATCCAATGATGGAAGGCGTCCTCATACATCAGGGGCTGCAAGTAGGAATAATCATGCATTCGCCGGCATGAACGGAAGAAGGGGGTGAGAACGGAAGATTAAAAATGAAATCGGGAAAGAAAAAAAAAAGGGGGGAGAATCAACAAGGTGGACATGTTGATTTCCCCCCCCCTTTTTTTTCTTTTTTTTTGTTCTTCTTTTTCGACATGTGTCTGTTGTGCCCTTTCCTTCTATTCTCTCTTCACTCCACGCCTCCCCTCTCCACACACATATATATATATATAATATAATATAATATATGATATATGATATATATGTATATATATATATATATATACATACATTTTTCCGCACCGCCTTTTTGTCGTGTGTTTATTTTTCATTTTTCTCTTTTTATTTAATTTCCTTTGTGAAGTTTCAACCAAAACAACACCAAACCATTTAAAAAGAAAAAAGATTTTTCTACCTTTTTTTGTTTTAACCTT
Source organism: Trypanosoma brucei gambiense DAL972 (assembly GCF_000210295.1). Lineage (NCBI taxonomy): Eukaryota > Euglenozoa > Kinetoplastea > Trypanosomatida > Trypanosomatidae > Trypanosoma > Trypanosoma brucei. The sequence continues at coordinate 576,699 of NC_026738.1, forward strand.
GCGCGTGTGTCTTTTCCATTTTGGTTCTACCTGTACCTGTTGGTTCGTTTTTTTTTTTCTTTCCACCTTTTAGACACTTTGGCGGATAATGATCTTCAGTGCTAAAATTGAAAATAACAGGAGTTGATCGAAAGTCTGATTTTTGTTTTCATTTTTTAAAAAATATATTTTTGATATATTTCCCCTCCTTTTTTTAAAAAAGAAAAAGATGTCAGATAAGTGGGATAGAGGAACGACGGAGATAAATATAAATAAATATAAATATATTAATACATGTGTTTCAACATATATATATATATATATATATTTACATGTACTTGTTTGTTTATATGTATTTATGCGCATAACAATAGCAGCGGAAGTGCGCTCGAGTGTGTAACTAGATGTTTTGATGGGAAAGAGAAAGGGGAAGAAGGGTGGGGGAAAAAAAGAAAGAAAGAAAAAACAGCGATCAATAAAGTTAATAATAATTCCGCTAAGGGTTTACTCACAGGTGGCGTGTGTACGCAACCTGGGTGATGCAAGTGAAGAGGGGAAATTAATAAAATAAATTAATAAATTTATATATAAATATATAAACATGTATGTATATATGTATGTATGTTTTCGACTGGGTTAGAGTAGATAAAGTGGATAAAACGGGAAAAGGTGAAAAAAAAAAAATACTGGATGACGAAGTGAAGAAGTGGAAGACTCGTTTTGTTTTTTTTGTTTGTTTGTTTGTTTGTTTTATATCAACCATAATTTTGTTTCTTTTTTCATTTTCAATCTGTTAGGTCAAATTAGGATGTTTTGTTTCTTCATTAGTGAAATATGTTTACTTATTTCATTTTCGTTTGTATGATCGCCTGTTTGTTTTCCATTTTGTTTTTGTTTTGGAAAAAAAAAACTTTTGGTGGCGAGTTATATATTTCATATATTTTTATACTCTTTTACTACACTTCGTTTTTTTTTTCTTTGGGTGGAGGCCGCGTTTGTGTTTCACAGCAGCAAAAAAAAAAAAAGAATTCAATACCAAGAGCGATATAAAGTATATATATTATATATATATATATATTATGTTTTATATATTATATGTGTATATATGTGTGTGTGTGGATATGTGTGTGGATGCGTTGGGGGTTTTCCTTTTTTTTGGGAGTGGTGTGTGTGTGTGTGTGGGAGAGAGAGAGAGAGAGAGAGAGAGAAAAATAAATAAATAAATGGAAAATTAGAAAAAAGTGCAGGAGATTCTGTCGACTCTTTTCTAAGAAAAAAAAAATATTCACAAGAAAGAGAAGAGAAAAAGTAAAAGATGAGGGAACAGTCCCTCTTTTTGTTTGTTTATTTTTCTTACTTTCTCTTTTTTTTTTTTCATGATCTTCTTTCCCTTTTGGTTACAATCATCTTCCGTTTTTACCTCTTTTTTTAAAAAAATTTTCCTTCTCTACTTTTTTTGGCGTCCCGCACGTCTGTCTGAGATTTCCCATTAATTGTCCATTTAATCAATTTTTTTATAAAAAAAAGCGTTTTTTTTTCACTTTTTAATAATAATAATTATTATTATTTTGTCTTTTTTTTTCCTTTTTCTTTTCCCGGGCTTCTTCCCTTCCTTTTATTATAACAACAATTATTATGGTAATTATTATTCCCATTATTATAATAATTATTGTTATATTATTACCATTATTAGCATTTTTATGGTTATTATTATTATTATTATTATTATGTTCATTACAACACTCTTCCCCCCCCATATCCTCTCTCTTTTTTTTTTTTCCCCCTCCCTCCCTCTTTCTTCTCCTCCTCCTCCTTCCCTTTCTTTTTTTTTTTTCATCTCGACTTATTTTGTTACGAGATTTTTTGTTTTTGTTTTGTTTTTAATCCTTTTGGTTTTCACTCCCCAAATTAGGGCGGTTACGTAAAAAAAAAAAAAACAAATTTCTTTTGTTTCTTTGTTGTTGTTTTTTTGTATTTTTCTTCTTATGAGGAGCGAAAAGGGCAGGGGAGAGGATTAAGGGGGAAAATAGGAAGAAGAAAAAATAAAAATAAAGAAACAAAAGAAAAGGAAAGAAAATTAATAAATGGATAGATGAAAATAATCAACAACGATTTTTTTTTTTTCCCCTCCCCTTCCTAACAAAAAAAGAAAAGGGGGGTGCGGATTATTGTAATGACAACAGCGATAATAATCGCAATAAAAAGAATAAAATGTATAAATATATATATATATATATATATATTTATATATATAAATGCCTAAGCGCTCACGTTCGCAGTGTATCCCGTGATAATTTTACCTAAAAGAAGGTACGTTAAATAGGAGGAAAAGAAACAAACAAACATGCACACACGCAAAAAAAAAAATAATAATAATAATAATAACAAATAACAAATAAGAAAGAAACGAAAAGAGAAAAAGCGGAAATAATGAATGATAATACTTCTTGAGTTTGGCTTGTGTTGTGTGGTGCCTCACTTGTCAAAACACGATAAAACAAAGCAAAGAACTGTAAAAAACAAAAAAAAGAAGAGAAAAGAAAAGAAAAGAAGAACGGAAGAGGCGCGCGGTATAACAATGAAGAGCAAACGGATGTGTTTTTTTTTTTTTTGTGTGTGTGTGTGTGTTTGTTTGTTTACCGCTGCTTCCCACTTTTCTTTATCTTTTTTTTTTTTACAGGTAATAATAGTGTTGTTTTTGTTGTTTTTTTTTTTTTAATGCGAGAAAAGCGGAAGGAAAATTAGGAAGGAATGCGTTTAATTTCTTTTTTTTAAAAAATAAAATAAAATAAATCGTCATTATTAATTTTTTTTTGTCCCAGATGATTCCCATCCGTTACCATTTTTTTTTTCTTTCCTTTTTTCTTTTTTTTTTTTTGTTCATGTATTATTCGATTCGGTAAGTGCACAAAAAGACACCTTCGGGAACCGAAACCCTTAGTGGGAACCTGTTGTGGATTTTCCTTTTTTTTTCTTTTTTTTTTGAAAGGAAATGACAAAAATAAAAATAAAGGACAGAGCGGTGATTAAGTGAGCGATTAAAAAAAAAAAATATAGAAGAAAAATATATACGAAGACATAGGAAAGAAACAAACATATATATATATATATATATATTAATATTAATATATTATACAAGTTTCAATATGTATTCCAATCCTAAACAAGAGATGATAATGCACACACCGAAACGCAGAAACGGGTGCAATAATAATAAAAATAAAAATAAAAGTAAAATAACAATAATAATAATAATGGTAGTTGTGGTGGTGATGGTGATGGTGATGGAAATTGTTGTAAGACATTTATTATTACAATAATTATTATGATCATCACAAGGCCCAATGAAGGGAGGGGGGAAAAAAAAAAAAAGAAATAAAGTGAAACTTATAAAAACTCATTCCTTCCTATTCGATCTTCCTACGAACATCTTTCAACGTAAGTGAGAAAAATTGAGAAGTGAAAAAAAAAACGAAAAGGAGACGCCAGTTAACACTTTCATGAAGTGGAGTTACTATCTTGTTGTTACGAACCCGTGTTTTTTTTTTTTTCCTCTTTCCTCCTCTATCTCTCTTTATTTTTATTTTTGTAACAAAACAGAAATAAATAAATAAATAAATAAGTGAGGTTTTTAAAATTTTAATTTTATTCATTGATGGATATATTTATATATTTATTTATATATGTTTATATTTATTTTTATTTTTCTCCCCCTTTCTTCCATTTCTTGAATTAGCAGCGGTTCCCACAAATACAAATACAAATACACCTCAACCTTAAATGATTATTTGGTGATGGTGATGATGATTAGAGTGGTACGAGTGACACAACAACAACAAAAAAAAAAAGAAAAACACATAACATAACATAACATAAAATAAAATGCAGAAAAGGAGAAAGAAAAAGAATGCAAAGATAGAAGAGAAATAAAGCGAAGTGGTCGCCACTTTTGTTATCGATAAACGGAACCAATGCAAAAGCACAGGGTGAAAGGGACAGAAAGAAAAAAAAAAGGGAAAAGCGAAAACGAAAACGAAAAAGGAAAAAAAAATGTGACTAAAGGTATGTTTTTACATATTTCTCTGTATAGGAACTTATGTCGCGAATCGCCTGAAAAAAAAAAGGGGGATAAAGAAAAATAGAAAGAAAGAACACAAAATGAACGAGGGAAATGAAAAGGTTTTTTTTTTAAAAAAAAAAAAGAAGCAATCCGCTTCACTGTCATCAGCTTTTTTTTTGTTTCTATTATTATTATTATGTTGTCTTTTACTGTTGTTGTTGTTGTTGTTTCTTTCCCGTTTCTCCTACCTTATTTTCCTGGTCGTCGCTGATGCTGGAAATTCAAGAAAACACACACAATTGAAAAAAAAAAGCAAAAGCAATTAAATCAAAGGTGGTCACGGTTTCGCCAGGGTGATGATCATATTTACAATAATTTTATCTTAGAAAGCTCTGGTGGTTAAATACAAGATGGAAGAGGGGATGGGAAAAAAAAAAAAGGAATACCGTGAACATATATTACAGAGACCGGCTACTTGTGTAAATAAAAAGTGAAAAAAAAATCTTTTTTTTTGGGGGGGGAGGGAGGGGGTTTCTCCATATATTTATTTATATTTGATATTTTTGTACCTTAAGATGCGGTATCGGTTGGGAGAATGGAGAGAGTTGGGGGGGGGAAAAAAATTGGGTCAAACATCAGAAAATGGAATGTGGGAGATTCGTATCAAACACTTAAGCGAAATTATCCAAATTTAACAAAGAAAAACGGGAAAGTACTTTTTATAAATTTGTGATAGTACAAATGTTAACATGAATAATTAATGAACCATAAACAAATGAATTTTAAATTCATTGGTGTTTGTACTTATATATATCTATATATTTACGGGTTTGCCATGTAGGCACTTTCTTGAGTTGAAAGGATGAAATTTCAGGGGTGGGGAGAAACAGCCGTTAAGGAGGAGTAAATAAAATGAATGAAAACAAAAACAGATGTATATAAACGTGCGTGTAAGCATAGCTGCATATTTATATTTGTGTGTTTTTGTTTTGTTTAAGTTCCTCCCCCTTTTTTGGCGGCGTACACCACGTAACTTTTCTCTTTTCCTCCGATTTGTGTTGTGCGTGCGTATGTATGTGTATGTGTGTGTGTGCGTGGTGGGGAGCAAAGCAAACGGAGGAGACGGGGAAATGGAAGGAAAATATTTTAAAAAAAAAAAAAAAGAAAAGACAAAGCAGAAGTGAAAGAAAGTAAAGAAACATAAATATAATGACACACCACCTTCCCATCTACCGGCTCCGTTTGAATTCTTTCAACTTTTCCATCCCTCGTTATTTTCAGGGAGCAGCTGTTGTTATCATTGTTATTACCTGTGATTGACATTATCATTATTATTATTATTGATGTTATTCGTGTTCCCCTCCCTTTCTGTCCCACTTTCCCTCCTCTCTCTCTTTTTTTTTTTTACTTCCGGTATTTCTGGCTTTCCGCTTATGTTTTTTTTTTCGAATTTCACTAAAGTAAACCACAACATCACAGTTATTTGATGTTGGACACCACCACCACCCCTTCCAAAAACAAAAAAAATCGAAAGTGGAGATAATGACGATGAATGCGAGGAGAAGGTGTGATCGACGTTGCGATGGAAATGAATAGGAAAAAAAAAAAGGGAACAATGATGTTAAGGAAAAAAAGCAGAAGAGAAAGAAAATGATGTCCTTCAGAGTGAAAACAACAGCAATAGTGACGATATGATAATAATTAACAAAAACAAGGATGGTGATGGCAATGATGATGTGAAAGAAAAGGAGAGAGAAAGAGTAGTGGAAATAAAGCGAGAGCCCATGTACGAAAAAGAAGAGAAAAATTATATATGTATGCGAGAATATGTGCCTGTTTTCCCCCTACAAGCTTTTTTTCCTTCTGCGCTTATCACTATTATTCATTTTTTTATTTTGGCGCCATGGTGGTAGCGGATTTTAGTTAATGAAACGGGAAAAGAATATATTGTTGTTTCTTCCGCTCCACCGACCTTACTTTTTTTTCATTTTTTTTAAATTATTTTTGAAAATGCCATCGTTCGTTCTTTGATTAATCCGTCTTTTTTCCCCCGTCGTTTCGTTTGTCTTGTTTTGTTTTGTTTTTCACTCGGTTTCTGTTTAACTTATTTCGTAGTGCAGGGTGAGGAGGTGGTCTGGGCCAATGAATAATAATGACCATGCTAATGATAATAACGACAACACCGATTGGGGCAGTGGAACGCCGCTCCGGGAACATATAGCGAAGGACGAGGGCGGATGAGCGCAAGCAGAAGCAAAACTAGGGAAGGAACGTGGCGAGGCGGGCATATTCAAAAAAAAACACATGAGAGTGCGCACAATGCCATTTGCACGCATGAGGATACATGCATATATTTTTATATGCATGTTGTTTCACTTAAAATATATATGTACATATACGTATATATTTTTAAAAGAATGCGTGTGTCCCGTCATCTCGTCGTCACACGTAGCCACCGGCTCGCGGACATGCGAGTGAAAACGGGTGCGGATGAGCATGCATGTGCGGTTGTGCGCGCGGGCGCGACTGCGTATGAATGTTTGCGACCGCCGGAACATGTTCGCAAATGTGTGCCCGGTGCCGGCGCACATTTGTGTGATATAATCATGGGTGATGGTGCGCGAGCAAAAGCATTCATCCAGCAACATGTATGTTGCGTCGGTGGAAATACCGAGTTCCTCCTGGGGAACGTGAGCAGGGTCTCATGTTTTTGGAGGAAACCGGCCCGCCGGCGCCCGCGCTCTGGCGGGAGCACACTCGCATCATGGGATCACGCTTTGGTGTGCGTTTTTGAATATGCCTGACACAACCCCGATCCAGTAGTTTTGTCTTTTCCTAAGCGTTGTAGCATGCGCGGGGCGGGTTCCGTCATATACACGAGGACGTGCGCCTTCGCGGATGGAAATGGGAGGGGGTTTTGTGTGTGTCGTTTCCTATAGCGATTAGCATTTAGTGGGCTTCGCTGAGGATGCAAAACGTCAGCACGCCCCCCGCTTATTCCTATCTTGGAATGGGAGGAAGAGCACGCGCGCGTTTCGATCGCGGCCCTTTGGCGGTTGTTTGCCCTGTATCGGCCCTTCGATGCGATCGTGTCTTGTTCCTTTCACGAAGCACGCCACTCATCCCCCCTTTGATATTTGGGCTCAAATCGCCGCGCCGGTTTCCGGTTCGCGGTAGTCCCTTCTTTGCCAACCCCAAGAGGAGTCCCCAAGCTTTTTTCCCCTTTTTAAAATTAAAATAATAATTTTCGGCCCTGGCGATCCCCGACCCTCGACTTCAGTAATCACTGAGTCCCCTCGATCTGCTTTCTTCCAAATCAAATTTTGAGCACCCCCCCTTTCTGCTGCCTTTTGCTGATACGCCCACCCGGGCCGCCCGCCGCTTTCTCCTCCGTCTCTTAACATCACCCCCCTCCCCCCCTTCCTCCTTTTCTTTCATAGCATAGGTTATGCCCGCCCGGCCCCGCGCCCTTGAGCACTCTCTGTCCACTTTCGCGTCCCAACCTTTTTATTGTTTTGGAACTGCACCGTTGTCTTAAATCGGGGAGAGGGAAACAGAAATAATTCAGCACCACTACGACACCGCTGTGATTTCTCCACTTGCTCCATAATGCAACGCTTTATTGCACTTCTTCACATCCATCGGAATCCGGCAAACAGGGGAAATGACCGAAACCCATGTCAGTTTGAACGGTCGAGAGGAAGTCAGCGAACAAAAAATACCCTCTTGAAACACTTCGGCGACGCCGCAACTGAGTGTCAGGGTGGGTTGCGATCCAACGAAAGGCATGAAAGTATCATATGCATTTGGCCCAGGCGCATTTCCTTAACATTTACTATTTAATGGTGTGAAGAAGAGATAAAATGTAATAAATTTAACGTCGGCTTCAAATGCAGGCGTGTGAAGGGTAATGCCATCAACTGAAGCTCGGGTGGGAGGGTAATTTTCGACGGACGAGGTGGGCGGAAATGAACGCTTTGCCTGTGAGAATTTCATACGAATAATTGTGATCGTGCGCGTTTGGGTGGGGATGGAAATAAGGATGGAGTCAACAGCCCGTCAATT